>NC_088243.1:49526249-49559057 GCF_036934945.1 Oncorhynchus masou masou
AGGGCTACCTTTTACTTCTTACTCCTGTGAACTTTCATTATCTTCCCTCATGGGGGAGAGAAATGAGAAAATATCTTAAAGGTATGTGTGTTTTCCCTATCTATTTTTTATGGAAAAACCCAGAGCGGACTTGTTCCGTTCTCTGATCTAGTCCTGTGGCTGCCCGTCCCAGCACCTTAAGGCCTCTAGTATTCCCAATGGGGTATTCCTCTTCCACTCTAATTATATACTGTACCTCAGTGATTCCACCCAAGATTGGCCCACATGTTGTTGCAGGGTTTGGGACTCAGTGGTATCTCACAACTAGTTCCTCCTGAGTTTCAGCAAGACTGGGTTGTAAATGCAATATCTCATTGCCTGTGCTATGACTGTCCATGCCATGTTCAGTTTATTTTAATTTATTCAGGATTGGGGAGTAACTGATTACATGTAATCTGATTATAAATACGTTACCTGCAACAAATATTGTAATTGGATACTTTTGAAAGACAAAATGATTACTTTTAAATTCAGAAAGGATGTTTGCGGGGGAAAATAACACCTTTTGGTTTACTCAATTGTCACTCAATTCTCTATTCTGCATTGAAAAAGGTGCAAGTTTAAGTTGCCTGAGCGAATCTGATCACAAGTCAGTGATGACTACGATGGAACACCAAATGGCTTTTTGTCCTCTTCTAATGCCTCTTAAGGGGAAGGTAAACTGAAAATAATCAGATTATGTTACTGAGTTTTGGTAATCCACAAATCTTGTTACGGATTACAATTTTGGACAGGTAACTAGAAATTGTAACATATTACATTTATAAAGTAACCTACCCAACTGGGTTTAGTGGTACAGTACTTTCAGTAAAGTTGGTTACCTCAAGCCTTGTCCAGCAGCTGTTTGGCTTTGAGAGTTGTAGCCCTGACAAGCCTGGGATCATGCTAGCCGTATAGGCCTGTGTGGACCAGGTATTGCTGTGAGGACAGGCTTAGCCTTGGCGCCAGTCACTGGGTATTGGGCTGACTCCAATTTAGTGTGTGTATGTGGTCTTTTCTAGGTCATCATGCAGATAGACAACCGACAGAAACAGTTGGCCATAAACGAGGGCGAGATAATTAGTGATTTTAGAGAGGGAGAGAGAGAGACTGATGTCTGTGTTGAAATGTTTTTGGCATCCTTTGGTGAGAAATTGCCAATGCTTTTTTTTTATTCTGGGATTGGCTGTTGTTTACAAGTCTATGGGTGTTAAGATGTAGCTGGAGCCCACTTTGAACATATCCCTGTGGTTGGACAGACAGACGGTACTTATGTTTGACTCACCCACACCATGTTTTTGAGAGGCAAATACTCATAATGATCGTACTGCTGTGATGCCTGCACCAAACACTGACAGGTGATGTTGAGGGGGAAAAAGGGAGTGTTTTGTACCAGCATTTCAGAATGCACTACAGTTATAACAAAGACAGCAATCATTTCAGCCAATCATTATTGAAATGCTATTTCATGCACAATTATTGGATGTTCTAGAAAGTGTTCTTCCTTGAAGATGACTTCAGTCCCATCCTCAAGAATTGATCACATAAAGACCCCACCTGATTGGCTCTGGCTTCAGAGGCACTTATCCTGTACCTTTGGACATGTCAATAAGCCTCCTGGCTTTTTATCCTTTCATTGTCTCTATAATGTGTGGCCCAGATATCTAATTTACCCTCTCCTCTCACCTCAAGTGCCACTTCAGCCCTGAGAGGGCAGGGCAATATGAATGGCACATTGTTGGGGATCCTCCAGTGTGTGTGGCATTAAAGGGTACTAAAAAGATAAAGGATATTTGCCGTACCACCTCTGCCATCTCTTTACTCCTCTGCCCCACTTACTGTCATCTGCACCACTAAAGAGCTTTAACTAAGAGGCCCAAAGGTGGAGGCCACCGGCCAGCTCGTTTTTATCCCTCTGAGAGAGGGATGGAGGGATGAGTTACTCAACAGGCTCCAGTTGGAGAATAACACAGAATAAATTACCCATGGGAATTCTCCTCCAGACCTGGGTTCATTCAGGGGCCCTGTTACCGGCCCTCCTTCCAATTACCCTGTCCCACCAGCACCAGAATTTATTTGTATGGTTCCCTTCCATAAAATTATAACTTTGCGTAATAATTTTGGCTCAATGGGTTCCAGCCCAAGGTTAATGGCAGCCAATGTGGCTTTGAGGTGGCTAAAGGATGCCCTATGCTGCTGTTCCAATGCTCTGCTCTTCTCCTCCCTGCCTGTAAAAGATGAACAGGGGAGAGGAGTGCCTGGAGTTATTGTCCGGTGCCACCAGATGAATGGGTGCCACGGTGTAGTGAGACTCAGCCTTATTAGAATGATGTGTGTTATTAACCACATCAAACCAGATGATTGTCACTGCTTTACAACCTACAGATGTCAGATCTTAATTTGACCACTTTCGTCGCAGGAGGAAAATAATCCTGCAGCAGGAGAATTTGAATATCGAAAATAGAATCGCCACCAGGGGGCAGCTTGAAGCGGTGTTTGTAGACAATGCACGTCGTACCTTATGTAGGCTACGTGCAGGTTTCAGTTCGTCTCGTGTGAATTCTTATGTGCATTATAATAAATGGACATAGAGTACCTTTAGAAAGGATTCACACCCATTTACCTTTTCCACATTTTGTTGTGTGACAGGCTGAATTAAAAATGTATTCAATTGAGATTTTGTGTCACTGATCTACACACAATACCCCATAATGTCAAAGTGGAATTTTGTTTATAGAACATTTTAGAAATGAATACAAAATGTAAAGCTGAAATGTCTTGAGGTAATAAGTATTCAACCCCTTTGTTATGGCAAGCCTAAGTAAGTGCTTAACAAATCGCATAATAAGTTGCGTGGACTCATTCTGTTTTCAATAATAGTGGTTAACATTATTTTTTTGAATGACTACCTCATCTCTGTAACCCAAACATACAGTTATCTGGAAGGTCCCTCAATTGAGCAGTGAATTTCAAGCACAGATTCAACCACAGAGAAGACCAGGGAGGTTTTTCAATGCCTCGAAAATAAGGGCACCGATTGGCAGAGGTGTAAAAAAAAAAAAAAAAAGAAAGAAAAAAAAAAGCAGAAACTGAATATCCCTTTTGAGCATGGTGAAGTTATTAATTACACTTTGGAAGATGTATTAATACACCCAGTCATTACAAAATGTCAGGCGTCCTTCCTACCTCAGTTGTTCGAGAGGAAGGAAACTGCTCAGGGATTTTACCATGAGGCCAATGGTGACTTTAAAACAGTTAAGAGTTTAATGGCTGTGCTATGAGAACTGAGGATGGATCAACAACATTGTAGTTACTCCACAATACTAACCTAAATGACAGAGTGAAAAGAAGGAAACCTGTACCGAATACAAATGTTCCAAAACATGCATCCTGTTGCCAACAAGGCACTTAAGGAATGCTGCAAATAATGTGTCAAAGAAGGTAACTTTTTGTCCTGAATGCAAAGTGTTATGTTTGGGGCAAATCCAACACATCACGGAGTAACACTCTTAATATTTGTCATCGGCAAGAACTAGGGAGTTTTCTTTTATTGCTAGAAAGAAACAGAATACAGCTATAAGCACAGGCAAAATTCTAGAGGAAAACCTGGTTCAATCTGCTTTCCACAGACACTGGGAGATTAATTCACCTTTCAGCAGGACAAGGCCAAATCAACACTGGAGTTGCTTACCAAGACGACATTGAATGTTCCCGAGTGGCCTAGTTACAGTCTTGACTTAAATAGGCTTAGAAATCTGTGGCAAGATTTGAAAATGGTTTTCTAGCAATGTTCAACTATCAACTTGACAGAGCTTGAAGAACTTTTTTCAAGAATAATGGGCAAATATTTGCAGCCAAAGGTGCTTCTTCAAAGTATTGATTTAGGGGTTTGATTACTTATGTAAATGAGATATTTCTGTATTTCAATAAATTTGCAAACATTTCTAAAAACATGTTTTCACTTTCATTATGGGGTGTTGTCTGTAGATGGGTGAGAAAAAAACATTTATTTAAATGCATTTTGAATTCAGTCTAACACAACACAATGGGGGTATGAATAGGGGTATGAACACTTTCTCAAGGCACTATATTTGTAGGGGCTACATGTATTTTTTTTATATGTTGAAGGAAAGCAATAGGCAGGATAAATGATTAGTTTCCTCAGTGACCGCATGGCCCAGTGTTTACACTACTTGAATCCAGCCAACTGCCTTTTGACTCATGGATGAATGTCTATTGCTGCATTAATTCTGCGTGGTTACAGGTTTAAAACAGAAACAACTTCTGGCGCCGACAGAGATGGCCGCCTCCCTTCGCGTTCCTACAAAACTATGCAGTGTTTATTTTTATTTTTTTTATTTTTTTTACATGTTATTTCTTACATTGGTACCCCAGGTAATCTTAGGTTTTATTACATACAGTCGGGAGGAACTATTGGATATAAGAGTAACGTCAACTCACCATCATTACGATCAGGAATACGACTTTCCCGAAACGGATCCTCTGTTTTGCCCCCTCCCAGGACAATGGATCGGATCCCAGCCGGCGAACCAAAACAACGACGCCGTAAAGGGGGCAGACGAGGCGGTCTTCTGGTCAGGCTCCGGAGACAGGCACATCATGCACCGCTCCCGAGCATACTACTCGCCAATGTCCAGTCTCTTGACAACAAGGTTGATGAAATCCGAGCAAGGGTAGCATTCCAGAGAGACATAAGAGACTGTAACGCTCTTTGCTTCACGGAAACATGGCTCACTCGATCATAATCACAGTCGTGTATATTCCCCCACAAGCAGACACATCAACGGCCCTGAAAGAACTTCATTTGACTCTATGTAAACTGGAAACCACATATGCTGAGGCTGCATTCATTGTAGCTGGGGAATTTAACAAGGCTAATCTGAAAACAAGACTCCCCAAATTCTATCAGCATATCGATTGTGCAACCAAGGCTGGTAAAACCCTGGATCATTGTTATTCTAACGTCCGCGACACATATAAGGCCCTATCGCCCTCCTTTCGGAAAAGCTGGCCACAACTCCATTTTGTTGCAACCAGCCTATAGGCAGAAACTAAAACAGGAAGCTCCTGCGCTCAGGTCTGTTCAACGCTGGTCCGACCAATCTGATTCCATGCTTCAAGATTGTTTAGATCACGTGGATATGTTCCGCATTGCGTCAAACAACATTGACAAATACGCTGATTCGGTGAGCGAGTTTATTAGCAAGTGCATCGGCGATATCGTACCCACAGCAACTATTAAAACATTCCCAAACCAGAAACTGTGGATTGATGGCAGCATTTGCGCAAAACTGAAAGCTCGAACCACTGCTTTTAATGAGGGCAAACATGACCGAATACAAACAGTGTAGCTATTCCCTCTGCAAGGCAATCAAACAAGCTAAGCATCATTATAGAGACAAAGTAGAGTCACAATTCAACGGCTCAGACACTAGGTATGTGGCAGGGTCTACAGTTAATCATGGATTACAAAAAGAAAAACCAGCCCCGTCGCGGGCCAGGATGTCTTGCTCCCAGACAGACTAAACAACTTCTTTGCTCACTTTGAGGACAATACCGTGCCACTGACACGGCCTGCTACCAAAACCTGCGGACTCTCCTTCACTGCAGCCAATGTGAGTAAAACACTTAACAAACGTGTTAACCCTCGCAAGGCTGCAGGCCCAGATGGCATCCCCGGCCGGGTCCTCAGAGCATGTGCAGACCAGTTGGCTGGTGTTTACGGACATATTCAATCAATCCAGTCTGCTGTTCCCACATGCTTCAAGAGGGCCACCATTGTTCCTGTTCCCAAGAAAGCTAAGGTAACTGAGCTATATGACTACTGCCCGTAGCACTCACTTCCGTCATCATGAAGTTCTTGAGAGACTAGTCAAGGACCACATCACCTCCACCCTACCTGACACGACACCCTAGACCCACTCCAATTTGCTTACCGCCCCAATAGGTCCACAGACGACGCAATCGACACCACATTGCACACTACCCTAACACATCTGGACATGAGAAATACCTATGTGAGAATGCTGTTCATTGACTACAGCTCAGCATTTGACACTTAGGTCCAGAAGTTTAATTGCATTTATAGTCTGATAATTTACACATCAAAAGAAAATGACTCAGCTCAATCTAAATAGTCTTTGGATCCACATCAAAGACCACAACTTTGCTGAACAAAAAAACTCAACATGCAACAATTTCAAAGATTTTACAGAGTTACAGTTCATATAAGGATATCAGTCAATTGAAATAAATAAATTAGGTCCTAATCTATGGATTTCATATGACTGGGAATACTGATATGCATCTGTTGGTTACAGATACCTTTTTATTTAAAAAATGTGGGGCTTGGATCAGAAAACCAGTCCACATCTGGTGTGACCACCATTTGCCTCATGGACCGTGACACATCTCCTTCACAGAGTTGATCAGGCTGTTGATTGTGGAATGTTTTCGAGGATGTTGATCAAGAGCATCACAAACATGCTCAATGGGTGACAATGTCTGGTTAGTAAGCAGGCCATGGAAGACCTGAAACATTTTCAGTTTACAGGAATTGTGTACAAATCCTTGTGACATGGGGCCGTGCATTATCATGATGAAACATGAGGTGATGGTAGCGGATGAATGGCACGACAATGGGCCTCAGGATCTCATGACGGTATCTCTGTGCATTCAAATTGCCATTGATAAAATGCCATTGTCTTCGTTGTGCATGGCTTATGTCTACCCATACCATAACCCCACTGCCACCATGGGACACTCTGTTCACAATGTTGACAGAAAACCGCTCGCCCGCACAACGCCCTACATGTACACATGGTCTGCGGTTATGAGGCCAGTTGGACGTACTGCCAAATTCTCTAAAACGAGGTTGGAAGCAGCTTGTGGTAGAGAAATTATCTGACAACAGCTCTGGTGAACATTCCTGGAGTCAGCATGCCAATTTCACTCTCCCTTAACTTGAGATGTGTGGCATTGTGTTATGTGACAAAACTGCACATTTTAGTGGCCTTTTGTCACCAGCACAAGGTGCACCTATGCAATGATCATGCTGTTTAATCAGCTTCTTGATATGCCACACCTGTCAGGTGGATGGATTATCTTGGCAAAGGAGAAATTCTCACTAACGGGTATAAACAAATGTGTGAAAAAAATGTGCATATGGAAAATTTCGTTGATCTTTTATTTCAGCTCATGAAATAAAACACTTTACATATTGCATTTATATTTGTGAGTATATACTGACAAATTATGCATAGCCTATCTATAAAACGTGAACGACATCCACAAGGAAGGAAATGTTGTCATTCTACAGTAGGCCTACATCTGCCAATCAACTGATGGCCCAAATCAGCTGATAAACTCAGCCAGGGAAACCCAGTAGCCTATTATGGCTTTTCACACCTTTTCATTAATTGACAATCGATAGGCTAACAGGTAGCCTACAGAATGTAGCGTATTGGAATATTATCAAATAACAAGGGGCCTATTGAAACCATCGATGGCACTATATTATCGCCAGATGTCTCATTAAAACATCAACACATGCTAAATTCACACGCACAGCTGATCTCAATTGCAACCATTGCTGACACGGTAGGCTTGTACTGTATGTGCTCAGCTACAGTGAAGGCCGTAGCCCAAACCGCTATACTACTGCATGCCACAATTTGAAGGTAATTTTGACCTTACACATATTAAGCTGTATAAAATGATGGTTGTTGATGCGTATGGCTGCATTTCAGATACATGTTTAATGTTTTAAGGTCTATAGTGTTTGAGCGAGCGAGAGAAATGATTTTGATAGCAGACCCTGATCCCAATGACTCGACTGCCCCCGCATGGAGAGAAAGACAACTGCTCTTTTTTAGGGACTCTCAAGGCTCATTTGAAATTCTTGATGCAGCAGGAACATTCTCTGCGACAAAAGAGTGATCAAGTTAAGATCCGACATCCGTAAATCAAAGATTTCCAGAATGGTAAATTCAAATAAGCCTAAGTCAAATCAAGAGGTCCCAACTTCCTGCACACTGCTTGCTTGCATAAATTGGGCCAACATTTTCAATTGTGATGCTAACGCTGTGTTCTGCTGACCTTTAAGATGTTGCCAAGATGCACTACATGACCAAAACTATGTGGACACCTGTTCATCTCATTCCATAATCATGGGTATTAATATGGAGTTGGTCCCCCCTTTGCTGCTATAAGAGCCTCCACTCTTCTGGGAAGGCTTTCAGCTAGATGATGGAACATTGCTGCAGGGACTTCCGCAGGGACATCCACAAGCATTAGTGAGGTTGGGCACTGATGTTGGACGATTAGGACGGGCACGCAGTCGGCGTTCCAATTCAGCCTAAAGGTGCTCGATGGGGTTGAGGTCAGGGCTCTGCAGGCCAGTCAGGTTCTTCCACACTGATCTCATCAAACCATTTCTGTATGGACCTCGCTTTGTTCACTGGGGCATTGTCGTGTTGATACAGGAGAAGGCCTTCCCCAAACTTTGTGGCAACAATTAAAGTCATTGTCTAGATTGTCATTGTATGCTGTAGCGTTAAGATTTCCCTTCACTGGAAGGGCCCGAACCATGAAGAACAGCCCCAGACCATTATTCCTCCTCCACCAAACTTTATAGTTGGTACTATGCGTTGTGGCAGGTAGCGTTCTCCTGGCATCCGCCAAACCCAGATTAGTCCGTTGGACTGCCAGATGGTGAAGCGTGATTCATCAGTCCAGAGAATGCGTTTCCACTGCTCCAGGGTCCAATGGCAGCGAGCTTAACACCACTCCAGCCGACGCTTGGCATTGCTCATGGTGATCTTATACTTGTGTGCGGGTGCTCGGCCATGGAGACCCATTTCATGAAGCTCCAGATGATTTGCTTCCAGAGGCAGTTTGGAACTAGGTAGTGAGTGTTGCAACCGAGGACAGTCAATTTTTACGCACTTCAGCCATCGGTGGTCCCGTTCTATGAGCTTGTGTGGCCTACCACTTTGCGGCTGAGCCATTGTGAAGTGGAAACGTCTAGAAGCAACAATAACAGCACTTACAGTTAATCAAGTCAGCTCTAGCAGGTCAGAAATTTGATGAACTGACTTGTTGGAAAGGTGTCATCCTATGATGGTGCCACATTGGCCTTACTGAAGAGCTCCGTGACTTTCAATCTACTGCTAATGTTTGTCTATGGACATTGCATGGCGGTGTGCTCGAATTTATACACCTGTCAGCAATAGGTATGACTGAAATAGCCGAATCCACTAATTTGAAGAGATGTCCACATACTTTTGTATATATGGTGTAACTTCATGGCTGTTAGACAATCTGGAATCAATTAAACAGGAAGCTTTGGCTTCACAACACCTGTCAACCATTGTCCAATATCCACCATATCTGAGTTTCAATGCTTTTAACTCTCCTTGTAACCTGTCTCACTAAAAGGCCTACCTTGGAGCAAAAGGATGTCACATGACCATCACTACTGCAGTCATGTTTTACTGATTTCACAGGGAGTGACCCCTCTCTGCTTTCATGTTTCACATATTAGTTATCATATGCTGTGAAGTGTGGTGAGCTAGATTTGATCGATCTTCGTCTATCGGACCTTTATTAGACATGTGAATCTCTCTGTAACTCCTATGAATCTAACCCAAGTTCTGAAGGGGTGTTTAATCACTGCTTTGAAGGGGAAATCTATACAAAAAAACACAGTGGGTGTGTGAAGTTAAGAATGCATTTACGGTCATATGAAACTTTTTCTGTGAGAAGTGAGGGGTGCTTTGAATTGTTGAGGGTTAGGGTGACTGGTGAGAGATGACGGAAGAGGAGCTCATTCCAACCTCTTCCTCACTGCTCTCGTTCTCTCTGTTTCCGTGCTGTCGACCTCTCTCTGTTTCTCTCTCTCGCTCTCCCTCCCTCTCCCCTCCCCACCTCTCTTTCTCTCTCCTCCTCTCTCCTTCCCACAGATCCACATCATTGACTTTGATGATGAGAATAACATCATTAGTAAGAGCGTCCTGCTGCACCAGGCAGGGGAGATATGGCACATCAGCGCCAGTCCTGCAGATAAAGCCGTGCTGTCGACCTGCTACAACAAAAGTGAGGCTTCCACACTCCCGTTGCATCTCATCCCTTTCTTCTCTCACTAACACACTCACACACTCCCGTTGTATCTAGTTCCTTTCTTCTCTCACTAACACACTCACACACTCCCGTTGTATCTAGTTCCTTTCTTCTCTCACTAACACACTCACACTCTCCCGTTGTATCTAGTTCCTTTCTTCTCTCACTAACACACTCACACACTCCCGTTGTAT
The DNA here is from genome assembly GCF_036934945.1 of Oncorhynchus masou masou. NCBI lineage: Eukaryota > Metazoa > Chordata > Actinopteri > Salmoniformes > Salmonidae > Oncorhynchus > Oncorhynchus masou. The sequence goes on from NC_088243.1 coordinate 49,536,602, forward strand.
CTAGTTCCTTTCTTCTCTCACTAACACACTCACACTCTCCCGTTGTATCTAGTTCCTTTCTTCTCTCACTAACACACTCACACTCTCCAGTTGTATCTAGTTCCTTTCTTCTCTCACTAACACACTCCCCGTTGTATCTAGTTCCTTTCTTCTCTCACTAGCACACTCACACTCTCCCGTTGCATCTTGTCCCTTTCTTCTCTTCTCCTTTTCTCTCTCTCTGCCTGTCTGTCTGCCTCTCTCTTTCTCTCCTTCTTTTCTTTCTCTCTGTCTGTCTGCCTCTTTCTCTCCTTCTCCTTTTCTTTCTCTCTTTCTGTCTGCCTCTCTTTCTCTCCTTCTCCTTTTCTTTCTCTCCGTCTGTCTGCCTCTCTTTCTCTCCTTCTCCTTTTCCTTCTCTCCGTCTGTCTGCCTCTCTCTCTCTTCTTCTCCTTTTCCTTCTCTCTGTCTGTCTGCCTCTTTTCTCTCCTTCTCCTTTTCTTTCTCTCCATCTGTCTGCTTCTCTTATCCTTCTCCTTTTCCTTCTCTCCATCTGTCTGCCTCTCTCTCTCTCTTCTCTCCTTCTCCTTCTCCTTCTCTCTGTCTGTCTGCCTCTCTCTCTCTCTTTCTCTCCTCCTTTTCTTTCTCTCCGTCTGTCTTCCTCTTATCCTTCTCCTTTTCTTTCTCTCCATCTGGTCTGCCTTTCTATCTCACTCTCTCCCTTCTTTTTTCAGTCTTTTTTTCCTGTCTTTATGTCACTAGTCTCTCTCACAAATAGGGGCCAGAGTTTTTGCTGGTGAAGTCATGTGTAAAGGAAAAACTAAGGGTCCCATAAGGTATAGCTACTGAATTCTGTCTTGACCTGAAAGGATGTTATTTAAGGTAGCCATCTAGGCAAGACAGTAAGAACCCTGTTAGCCAGCCATGTCCACCCCTGTCCATGGACTAGATAGGACACACACGACATACAAGGCCAGACTCACACCATGCTCCCAACAATTTCACGCTAGCAATTATGCTAAAGTAACATGTCACATTTCCCTCACACTCCTTCTGCCAACAGTTGCCACGAGGCAATTAAAAATCTAAAAGAACACGACTATTTGGACGAGAGAGAGAAGAAAAAAATGTAATTAAATTTCTGAGTTCATTAGATGAATGCCTTTGGCCTTGGTGACAATCTGAATCACCTCTGGATGTACTGCCATTTTGAAGAGAGAGACAGGGAGAGAGGCATTGAAAACAAGGCTGTGATACACGATATGTCAGTGTGCAGTTCAAAAGAGAAATGTAATTGCCATTACATCCAATCTAATGGAGCAGCCCCAGTCAAAGAGAAGAGCAGTGGAGGAGTGAAGATCATATGCCCCAATTTTACCTACTAAGTCACTACTGCTGCTGCTGAGGCAAATTCATTTCTATCCACTATCTGATCTGAGAAGATAGGCTGTCTCTTGTGAAGGTGGTGTGGTTGGGGTGTGAACGTGGCATAGGGTGCAGTGGTAGACAGCGATGAAAGAGTGAGAGACTGCGAGAACAGGGAGGTGTGGAGGCCAGGGTAGGCCTCTAGGGGCAGCAGACACCAGAGGGAGAGAGGGCCACAGTCTCTCATTCTGTCTTTCTTATTCTCTCTCTCTTTCTCTCTCTTTCTCCCTCCCTCTCGCTCTCTCTCTTTCCATCTCTCTCTCTCTCTCTCTCTCTCTTGTCAGCTGGGCTCTACATGCTTCAGCTCACACGATGACAGCTCCCGTTAGAGCACAGAGACCAGACCACCCCGCTGTAGACAGACACATGCATGTCACACACAAAATGTATATTTATGAATATTATTTCTGTCACTTGACTATCTCCTGCTCTAACTACTCACTATTATACAAGAGATAATCAACAAGGGGCTATGCGTTCTCTGGAAAATAATGTATGACGTAGAAGGTTCCACGACGCACTAGCCCCGAGTTAATTATCCCACTTATAACAGGGCTATAATTAAGCAATAAAGCATGAGGGAGTGTGGTATATGGCCAATGTACCACAGCTAAGGGCTGTTCTTTTGCACGACGCAACACGGAGTGCCTGGATACAGCCATTAGCCGTGGTATATTGGCCATACAACACAAACCCCTGAGGTCCCCTATTGCTATTGCCAACGTAATTAGAACACTGAAAATACATTTTTGGTCATACCTGTGGTACACGGTCTTATATACCACGGCTTTCAGCCAATCAGCATTCATATAATTTAACATATTTCATTGTCGAAATGTGTTCGACATCCATTTTAAAACAATTATATCTTCCGGTAACCTGCCTCACCCAATGTGATACGGGACCTCTATTTTTTTAGACCTTATAGCCAGAACCACCCAGCCATCAGAAGCTAGCTATCAGTAGCTAACCAGCTAACTAGCTACAAGCTATTTAGTCATTGTTAGCCACTGCTAGCGGCCCTTACCTTCTCAAATCAAATTTGATTTGTCACATACACATGGTTAGCAGATGTTAATGCGAGTGTAGCGAAATTCTTGTGCTTCTAGTTCCGACAATGCAGTAATAACCAACAAGTAATCTAACTAACATTTCCAAAACTACTGTCTTACACTTGTGTGTGTATAAGGGGATAAAGAATATGTACATAAAGATATATGAATGAGTGATGGTACAGAGCAGCATAGGCAAGATACAGTAGTATCGAGTACAGTATATACATATGAGATGAGTATGTAAACAAAGTGGCATAGTTAAAGTGGCTAGTGATACATGTATTACATAAGGATGCAGTAGATGATAGAGTACAGTATATACGTATACATATGAGATGAATAATGTAGGTTATGTAAACATTATATTAGGTAGCATTGTTTAAAGTGGCTAGTGATATATTTTACATAATTTCCCATCAATTCCCATTATTAAAGTGGCTGGAGTTGAGTCAGTGTGTTTGCAGCAGCCACTCAATGTTAGTGGTGGCTGTTTACAGTCTGATGGCCTTGAGATAGAAGCTGTTTTTCAGTCTCTCGGTCCCAGCTTTTATGCACCTGTACTGACCTCGCCTTCTGGATGATAGCGGGGTGAACAGGCAGTGGCTCGGGTGGTTGTTGTCCTTGATGATCTTTATGGCCTTCCTGTAACATCGGGTGGTGTAGGTGTCCTGGAGGGCAAGTAGTTTGCCCCCGGTGATGCATTGTGCAGACCTCACTACCCTCTGGAGAGCCTTACGGTTGTGGGCGGAGCAGTTGCCGTACCAGGTGGTGATACAGCCCGCCAGGATGCTCTCGATTGTGCATCTGTAGAAGTTTGTGAGTGCTTCTGCACAGATACCAGCCCTTTTTTTGCCTGGATAATACTTGCAAGCCTACCAGTATCGGACTGTTTCTCCACTACAACGCCGGATTCCAGCCGTAAACCCTGGACGATTACTCCTGATCTTCACAGCTATCTTGCTGCCACCGAGTGACCCAGTACCGAAGCTAGCCCTGAGCCAGGCCAGGCCCACCTCCTGGCCTAATCAGTTGTACACCCGGACTCCACCCAAACACAGCTAGAATCCACTACTCCACCGGATCCTTGCCGTAAACTCTGGACCTTGGCAATGGATCACCGGTGCTACCAAGTAGCTATAGAGGCTAACGCCCCTGCCCCGAAGCTAGCACCAGTTAGCCGTGAGCCAGGCGCATCTCCCGGCTAGCAAACTAAATTACTACTATACCTCTTTCGCCATCTGGCTTGAATCCTTTGTTGACACGGCGCCCCACCGCACCACGACTGGTCTGCCGACGAATACTCCATCTGCTGTGCCTTCCACCGGCCTCTGTCGGACGTCGGAGCAGACGCTTCTACTAGCCCCGGCCAGATAACTTTAAACACCATGTCGTCCACGTGCAAGCATAGTAGCGACTACTCCGCGGCTTCCCTGTTCCATCTATTGCTGCCCCCTGGACCCTATGATCACTTGGCTACATAGCTGATGCCTGCTGGACTGTTCATTAATCACGGTACTCCATTCTGTTTATTTTCGTTTATCTGTCGGCCCCAGCCGTGAACTCAGGCTATGTGTGTAGTTATCTTACCCTCTCTACCCATTCATTGCCATTTTACCTGTTGTTGTTGTCTTAGCTGATTAGCTGTTGTTGTTTTACCTGTTGTCTTCGCTAGCTCTCCCAATCAACACCTGTGATTGCTTTATGCCTCGCGTTATGCCTCTCTCAAATGTCAATATGCTTGTATACTGTTTAGGTTAGTTATCATTGTTTTAGTTTACAATGGAGGCCCTAGTTCCACTCTTCATACCTCTCGATACCTCCTTTGTCCCACCTCCCACACATGCGGTGACCTCACCCATTATAACAATTATATCCAGAGATGCAACCTCTCTTATCACTCAGTGCCTGGGCTTATCTCCGCTGTACCCGCACCCCAGCATATTCCAGTCTGCACATTATGCCCTGAATCTATTCTACCACGCCCAGAAATCTGCTCGTTTTATTCTTTGTCCCCAATGCTCTAGACCACCAGTTTTGACAGTCTTTAGCCGCACCCTCATCCTACTCCTCGTCTGTTCCTCAGGTGATGTGGAGGAAAACCCAGGCCCTGCGTGTCCCCAGGCACCCTCATTTCTTGACTTCTGTGATCGAAAAAGCCTTGGTTTCATGCATGTTAACATCAGAATCCTCCTTCCTAAGTTTGTTTTACTCACTGCTTTAGCACACTCCGCCAACCCTGATGTCCTTGCCATGTCTGAATCCTGGCTTAGGAAGGCACCCTCATAGACATTATCCTGACCAACTTGCCCTCCAAATACACCTCTGCTGTTTTCAATCAGGATCTCAACGATCACTTCCTCATTGCCTGTATCCTCTATGAGTCTGTGGTCAAATGACCACCCCTCATCACTGTCAAACACTCCCTAAAACACTTCTGGCCAGGCACGACTCCAACACCATCATTAAGTTTGCTGACGACACAACAGTGGTAGGCCTGATCACCAACAACGACGAGACAGCCTATAGGAAGGAGGTCAGAGACCTGGCCGGCTGGTGCCAGAATAACAACCTATCCCTCAATGTAACCAAGACTAAGGAGATGATTGTGGACTACAGGAAAAGGAGCACCGAGAACATCCCCATTCTCATCGACAGGGCTATAGTGGAGCAGGTTGAAAGCTTCAAATTCCTTGGTGTCCACATCAACAACAAACTAGATTGGTCCAAACACACCAAGACAGTCGTAAAGAGGGCACGACAAAGCCTATTCCCCCTCAGGAAACTAAAAAGATTTGGCATGGGTCCTGAGATCCTCAAAAGGTTCTACAGCTGCAACATCGAGAGCATCCTGATCGGTCGCATCACTGCCTGGTACGGCAATTGCTCGGCCTCCGACCGCAAGGCACTTCAGAGGGTAGTGCGTATGGAGAAAAGCTGCCTGCCATCCAGGAACTCTACACGAGGCGGTGTCAGAGGATGGCCCTAAAAATTGGCAAAGACCCCCAGCCACCCCAGTCATAGACTGTTCTCTCGACTACCGCATGGCAAGCGGTACCGGAGTGCCAAGTCTAGGACAAAAAGGCTTCTCAACAGTTTTTACCCCCAAGCCATAAGACTCCTGAACAGGTAACCAATGATTACCCGGACTATTTGCATTGTGTATTTCTGCGAGCAGGCCTTTCTAATCGACCTGGCCCGGGTATTCTGGAAGGATATTGACCTCATCCCGTCAGTCGAGGATGCCTGGTTGTTCTTTAAAAGTAATTTCCTCACCATCTTAGATAAGCATGCCCCTTTCAAAAAATGCAGAACTAAAAACAGATATAGCCCTTGGTTCACTCCAGACCTGACTGCCCTTGACCAGCACAAAAACATCCTGTGGCGGACTGCAATAGAATCGAATAGTCCCTGCGATATGCAACTGTTCAGGGAAGTCAGGAACCAATACACGCAGTCAGTCAGGAAAGCAAAGACTAGCTTTCTCAAGCAGAAATTTTCATCTTGTATCTCTAACTAAAGTTTTGGGACACTGTAAAGTCCATGGAGAACAAGAGCATCTCCTCCCAGCTGCCCACTGCACTGAGGCTAGGTAACATGGTCACCACCGATAAATCCATGATAATCTAAAATTTCAATAAGCATTTCTCTACGGCTGTCCATGCCTTCCTCCTGGCTCCTCCTACCTCGGCCAACAGCTCCAACCCCATGCAGCTACGCACCCGAGCCTCCCCAGCTTCTCTTTCACTGAAATCCAGATAGCAGATATTCTGAAAGAGCTGCAAAACCTGGACCCATACAAGTCAGCTGTGCTAGACAACCTGGACCCTCTCTTTCTAAAAAATCCGCTGCCATTGTTGCAACCCCTATTACAAGCCTGTTCAACCTCTTTCGTATCGTCCGAGATCCCTAAAGATTGGAAAGCTGCTGCGGTCATTTCCCTCTTCAAAGGGGGTGACACTCGGACACGGGTGCACCTCAGCCACCCTCAAGGTACTAAACAATATCACAACCACCATCGATAAAAGAAGATACTGTGCAGCCGTCTTCATAGACCTGGCCAAGGCTTTCGACTATGTCAATCACCGTATTCTTATTGGCAGGCTCAATAGCCTTGGTTTCTCTAATGACTGCCTCGCCTGGTTCACCAACTACTTTGCAGACAGAGTTCAGTGTGTCAAATCGGAGGGCATGTTGTCCGGCCCTCTGACAGTCTCTATGGGGGTGCCACAGGGTTCAATTCTCGGGCCGACACTTTTCTCTGTATATATCAATGATGTCGCTCTTGCTGCGGGTAATTCCCTGATCCACCTCTACGCAGACGACACCATTCTGGCCCTTGCTTCGACATTGTGCTAACTAACCTCCAAACAAGCTTCAATGCCATACAACACTCCTTCCGTGGCTTCCAACTGCTCTTAAACGCTAGTAAAACCAAATGCATGCTTTTCAACCGTTCGCTGCCCACCCCCGCCCGACTAGCATCACCACCCTGGACGGTTCTGACCTAGAATATGTGGACAACTATAAATATAAATAGGTATCTGGCTAGACTGTAAACTCTCCTTCCAGACTCATATTAAACATCTCCAATCCAAAATCAAATCTAGAATCGGCTTTCTATTTCGCAAAAAATCCTTCTTCACTCATGCCACCAAAGCTCTGCCTTATCTCACCTCACTGGTCACGATAACAACACCCACCCGTAGCACACGTTCCAGCAGGTATATCTCACGGATCATCCCCAAAGCCAACATCTCATTTGGCCGCCTTTCCTTCCATTTCTCTCCTGCCAGTGACTGGAACGAATTGCAAAAATCGCTGAAGCTGGAGACTTATATTTCCTTCACCAACTTTAAACATCAGCTATCTGAGCAGCTAACCGATCGCTGCAGCTGTATATAGTCCATCTGTAAATAGCCCACCCAATCTACCTACCTCCTCCCCATACTGTTTGTATTTACTTTTCTGCTCTTTTGCACACCAGTATCTCTACTTGCACATCATCTGCTCATTTATCACTCCAGTGTTAATCTGCTAAAATTGCAATTCTACACTACTATGGCCAATGTATTGCCTACCTCCTCATGCCTTTTGCAAACACTGTATATCGACTTTCTTTTTTCTACTGTGTCATTGACTTGTTTATTGTGTTATTGGCTTGTTTATTGTTTATTCTATGTTATTCCATGTGTAACTCTGTGTTGTTGTCTGTGTCACACTGCTTTGCTTTATCATGGCCAGGTCGCAGTTGTAAATGAGAACGTGTTCTCAACTAGTCTACCTGGTTAAATAAAGGTAAAATTAAAAAGTAGCTAGCAATTTTATTATTCTATATTTTTTTTAGCCCTTTTTCTCCCCAATTTCGTGGTATCCAATTGTCCCATCGCTGCAACTCCCGTACGGATTCGGGAGAGGCGAAGGTCGAGAGCCGTGCGTACTCCGAAACACAACCCAGACTCGAACCAGGATCTCTGCTTAGACCACGGCGCCACTCGGGAGTTAGCTAGCAAGTTTGCTTGATAAACAAACAAACAGACTTGCTAGTTTAGCTCACAGTTTAGCTAACCAAACCATCAGCTTGCTATTGCCGATAATGCTTTCAATTCAACTTTTGCTTTCAAAAGCAGCTCAAGCGTAGAACATGTAAGAATTAATTTCATAGCCATTGAATTATAACTTGCATTATAAGTAAATAATTTACGCTCTACAATGCCATACAAGCCAATCAGAAACGAGTATTCAATAATGCCATGCCATGGTATAAAGTCAAGTTAGGGCCTAATCAATTTATTTCAATTAACTGATTTCCTTATATGAACTGTAACTCAGTGAAATTGTTGCAGGTTGCCTTTATATTTTTGTTCAGTATAGAAATTAACGTCCTAATTACCACTTTTTCTCCCCAATTTCGTGATATCCAATTCATAGTTAGTCTTATACCATCACTGCAACTCCCGTGTGGTCTCAGGAGAGGCGAAGGTCGAGAGCCATGCGTACCCCGAAACATGACCCTGCCAAGCCAACTCATGGGTCTCTCGGTCGCGGCCGGCTACGACACAGCCCGGGATCAAACTCGGATCTGTAGTGACGCCTCCAGCACTGCGATGCAGGGCCTTAAACCGCTGACCCCCGATACCGACCCTACTGTTATGCTTGTTTACACTGAGCTGCACTGAGGTCGGAAAGTAATTACGGTTATATTAAATACACTGTGGAGAAGTTATCAATTATGCTTTGGATGATTTATCAATACACACAGTTACTACAAAGATACAGGCGTCCTTCCTAACTCAGTTGCTGGAGAGGAATGAAACAGCTCAGGGATTTCACCATGAGGCCAATGGTGACTTTGAGACAGTTACAGAGTTTATTAATTGCTGTGATAGGAGAAAACTGAGTATGTATCAACAACATTGTAGTTACTCCACAATACTAACGTAAATGACAGAGTGGAAGACTGTACAGAATAAAAATATTCCAAAACATGCATCCTGTTTGCAATAAGGCACCAAAACAATACTGCACATAGTTGATTTTATTTAAACACATAGGGTGTCTATATATGGGGAAAAATACACATTTAAAAATGTTCAGCAGTCGATTGGCCGAAAGAACAGTCTTTTGGTCGGCCAAGATTTTTTTTTGTCTGTGACAGACCAAACACATCAACACAGTCATGAAGAGAGCATGACAATGCCTCTTCCGCCTAAGGAGGCTGAAAATAATTGTCATGGGCCCTCAGATCCTCCTTTTCGAGCATTGTAGTGGCTGCATCATGTTATGGGTATGCTTGTCAGTAGAGCTCAATTCCTAAAGGAAAACTTGGATATCTGCTTTCCAGCAGACACTGGGAGACAAACTCAAATCCAATTTAATTTCACTTTACCGTGAAATGCTTACTTACGAGCCCATGGTTAGCAGATGTTAATGCGAGTGTAGCGAAATGCTTGTGCTTCTAGTTCCGACAGTACAGTAATATCTAACAAGTAATCTAACAAATTCACAACAACTACCTTATACACACATGTAAAGGGATGAATAAGAATATGTACATATAAGTATATGGATGAGCAATGGCCGTGCGGCATAGGCAAGATGCAGTAGTAGATGGTATAGAATACAGTATATACATATGATATGAGTAATGTAAGATATGAAGACATTTATAAAGTGGCGTTATTTAAAGTGATTAGTGATACCTTCATTAAATCCTCATATTAAATGTAATAAAGTGGTAAGAGATTTGAGTCTGTACTGTTTAACAGTCTGATGGCCTTGAGATAGAAGCTGTTTTTCAGTCTCTCGGTCCCAGCTTTGATGCACCTGTACTGACCTCACCTTCTGGATGATAGCGGGGTGAACAGGGAGTGTCTGGGGTAGTTTTTATCCTTGATCTTTTTGACCTTCCTGTGACATCGGGTGCTGCAAAATACCAGTCTCATCGTCAATAGTGAAGAGGCTACTCTGGGATGCTGGCATTCTAGGCAGAGTTGCAAAGAAAAAGCCATATCTCAGACTGGCCAATAAAAAGAAAAGAATAAGATGGGCAAAATAACACTGACACTGGACATAATTGTTCAAGTTTCTTCAAGTGCTGTTGCAAAAACCATAAAGTGCTATTATGAAACTGGCTCTCATGAGGACCGCCACAGGAAAGGAAGACCCACCTCTCTTGCAGAGGATAAGTTCATTAGAGTTACCAGCCTCAGAAATTGCAACCCAAATAAATGCTTCAGAGTTCAGGTAAGACACATCTCAACATCAACTGTTCAGAGGAGACTGCGTGAATCAGGCCTTCATGGTCCTGGGCGACTTTAACCTCCCCACGTCTACCTTTGACTCATTCCTCTCTGCCTCCTTCTTTCCACTCCTCTCCTCTTTTGACCTCACCCTCTCACCTTCCCCCCCTACTCACAAGGCAGGCAATACGCTCGACCTCATCTTTACTAGATGCTGTTCTTCCACTAACCTCACTGCAACTCCCCTCCAAGTCTCCGACCACTACCTTGTATCTTCCCACACTCCCTTTCTGGTATCATCCTTCTCCTCTTCCATCCTCATCTCTTCCCTCTGCTCATCCTCCAACCTTTCTCCTGACATCGGTCCTCCTCCAGGCCGGCTGGTCCTCCCGCTCCGTGGCTCGATGACTCATTGCGAGCTCACAGAACAGAGCTCCGGGCAGCCGAGCGGAAATGGAGGAAAACCCCGCCTCCTCGGACCTGGCATCCTTTCACTCCCTCCTCTCTACATTTTCCTCCTCTGTCTCTGCTGCTAAAGCCACTTTCTACCACTCTAAATTCCAAGCATCTAACCCTAGGAAGCTCTTTGCCACCTTCTCCTCCCTTCTGAATCCTCCTCCCCTCCCCCCCCTCCTCCCTCTCTGCAGATGACTAAAAGAAGGTCGACGACATCCGATCCTCGTTTGCTAAGTCAAACGAACCGCTGGTTCTGCTCACACTGCCCTACCCTGTGCTCTGACCTCTTTCTCCCCTCTCTCCAGATGAAATCTAGCTTCTGTGACGGCCGGCCGCCCAAAACCTGCCCGCTCGACCCTATCCCCTCCTCTCTCCTCCAGACCATTTCCGGGGACCTTCTCCCTTACCTCACCTCGCTCATCAACTCATCCCTGACCGCTGGCTACGTCCCTTCCGTCTTCAAGAGAGCGAGAGTTGCACCTTCTGAAGAAACCTACACTCGATCCCTCCGATGTCAACAACTACAGACCAGTATCCCTTCTTTCTTTTCTCTCCAAAACTCTTGAACGTGCCGTTTGGCCAGCTCTCCCTCTATCTCTCTCAGAATGACCTTCTTGATCCAAATCAGTCAGGTTTCAAGACTAGTCATTCAACTGAGAGCTCTTCTCTGCATCACGGAGGCGCTCCGAATGGAACTCTCTCTCCTCTGCTCTCATCCTTCTAGACCTATCGGCTGCTTCGATACTGTGAACCATCAGATCCTCCTCTCCACCCTCTCCGAGTTGGGCATCTCCGGCGCGGCCCACGCTGGATTGCGTCCTACCTGAAGGTCGCTCCTACCAGGTGGCGTGGCGAGAATCTGTCTCCTCGCCACGCGCTCTCACCACTGGTGTCCCCCAGGGCTCTGTTCTAGGCCCTCTCCTATTCTCGCTATACACCAAGTCACTTGGCTCTGTCATAACCTCACATGGTCTCTCCTATCATTGCTATGCAGACGACACACAATTAATCTTCTCCTTTCCCCCTTCTGATGACCAGGTGGCGAATCGCATCTCTGCATGTCTGGCAGACATATCAGTGTGGATGACGGATCACCACCTCAAGCTGAACCTCGCAAGACGGAGCTGCTCTTCCTCCCGGGGAAGGACTTCCGCATGATCTCGCCATCACGGTTGACAACTCCATTGTGTCCTCCTCCCAGAGCGCTAAGAACCTTGGCGTGATCCTGGACAACACCCTGTCGTTCTCAACCAACATCATGGCGGTGGCCCGTTCCTGTAGGTTCATTCTACAACATCCGCAGAGTGCGACCCTTCACCCAGGAAGCGGCGCAGGTCCTAATCCAGGCACTGTCATCTCCCGTCTGGATTACTGCAACTTTCGCTGTTGGCTGGGCTCCCTGCCTGTGCCATTAAACCCTACAACTCATCCAGAACGCCGCAGCCCGTCTGGTGTTCAACCTTCCCAAGTTCTCTCACGTCACCCCGCTCCTCCGCTCTCTCCACTGGCTTCCAGTTGAAGCTATCCGCTACAAGACCATGGTGCTTGCCTACGGAGCTGTGAGGGGAACGGCACCGCAGTACCTCCAGGCTCTGATCAGGCCCTACACCCAAGCAAGGGCACTGCGTTCATCCTCCTCTGGCCTGCTCGCCTCCCTATTGAGGAAGTACAGTTCCCGCTCAGCCCAGTCAAAACTGTGGGGCCCCCAATGGTGGAACAAACTCCCTCACGACGCCAGGACAGCGGAGTCAATCACCACCTTCCGGAGACACCTGAAACCCCACCTCTTCAAGGAATACCTAGGATAGGATAAGTAATCCTTCTCACCCCCTTAATGACTTAGATGCACTATTGTAAAGTGGCTGTTCCACTGGATGTCAGAAGGTGAATTCACCAATTTGTAAGTCGCTCTGGATAAGAGCGTCTGCTAAATGACTTAAATGATGGTCGATTTCCTGTGAAGAAACCACTACTAAAGGACACAAATAATAAGAAGAGACTTTCTTGCGCCAAGAAACACGAGCAATGGACATTAGACTGGTGGAAATCTGTCCGTTTGGTCTGATGAGTCCAAATTTGAGACGCAGAGTGGGTGAATGGAGGATCTCCGCGTGTGGTTCCCACCGTGAAGCATGGAGGAGGAGGTGTGATGGTGTGGGGGTGCTTTGCTGATGACACTGTCAGTGATTCTTATTTTTTAATTCAAGGCACACTTACTTAACCAGCATGGCTACCACAGCATTCTGCAGCGCTACGCCATCCCATCTGGTTTGGGCTTAGTGGAACTATCATTTGTTTTTCAACAGGACATTGACCTAACACACCTTCAGGTTGTGTAAGGGCTATTTGGCCAAGAAGGAGAGTGATGGAGTGCTGCATCAGTGCTGCATATGTGGGAACTCCTTCAAGACTGCTGGAAAAGCATTCCAGGTAAAGCTGGTTGGGCGAATACAACGACTGTGCAAAGCTGTCATCAAGGCAAAGGGTGGCTAATTTGAACAATCTAAAATATATTTTGATTTGGTTACTACATGATCCCATATGTGTTATTGCATAGTTTTGATGTCTTCACTATAATTCTTCAAGGTAGAAAATAGTTTTAAAAAATAAAGAAAAACCCTTGAATGAGTAGGTGTGTCCAAACTTTTGACTAGTACTGTATACAGTGGGGCAAAAAAGTATTTAGTCAGCCACCAATTGTGCAAGTTCTCACACTTAAAAATATGAGAGAGGCCTGTAATTTTCATCATAGGTAAATTTCAACTATGACAGACAAAATTAGAAAAAAATCCAGAAAATCACATTGTAGGATTTTTAATGAATTTATTTGCAAATTATGGTGGAAAATAAGTATTTGGTCACCTACAAACAAGCAAGATATCTGGCTCTCACAGAACGGTAACTTCTTTAAGAGGCTCCTCTGTCCTCCACTTGTTAACTGTATTAATGGCACCTGATTGAACTTGTTATCAGTTTAAAAGACACCTGTCCACAACCTCAAACAGTCATACTCCAAACTCCACTATGGCCAAGACCAAAGAGCTGTCAAAGGACACCAGAAACAAAATTGTAGACCTACACCAGGCTGGGAAGACTGAATCTGCAATAGGTAAGCAGCTTGGTTTGAAGAAATCAACTGTGGGAGCAATTATTAGGAAATGGAAGACATACAAGACCACTGATAATCTCCCTCGATCTGGGGCTCCACGCAAGATCTCACCCTGTGGGGTTAAAATGATCACAAGAACGGTGAGCAAAAATCTCAGAACCACACGGGGGACCTAGTGAATGACCTGCAGAGAGCTGGGACCAAAGTAACAAAGCCTACCATCAGCAACACACTACGCCGCCAGGGACTCAAATCCTACAGTGCCAGACGTGTCCCCCTGCTTCAGTCAAAATGTCCGGGCCCGTCTGAAGTTTGCTAGAGAGCATTTGGATGATCCAGAAAAAAGATTGGGAGAATGTCATATGGTCAGATGAAACCAAAATATAACTTTTTGGTAAAAACTTGTCGTGTTTGGAGGACAAAGAATGCTGAGTTGCATCCAAAGAACACCATACATACTGTGAAGCATGGGGGTGGAAACATAATGCTTTGGGGCTGTTTTTCTGCAAAGGGACCAGGACGACTGATCCGTGTAAAGGAAAGAATTAATGGGGCCATGTATCGTGAGATTTTGAGTGAAAATCTCCTTCCATCAGCAAGGGCATTGAAGATGAAACGTGGCTGGGTCTTTCAGCATGACAATGATCCCAAACACACCGCCCGGACAACGAAGGAGTGGCTTCGTAAGAAGCATTTCAAGGTCCTGGAGTAGCCTAGCCAGTCTCCAGATCTCAACCCCATAGAAAATCTTTGGAGGGAGTTGAAAGTCCGTGTTGCCCAGCAACAGCCCCAAAACATCACTGCTCTAGAGGAGATCTGCATGGAGGAATGGGCCAAAATACCAGCAACAGTGTGTGAAAACCTTGTGAAGACTTACAAAAAACGTTTGTCATTGCCAACAAAAGGTATATAAAGAAGTATTGAGAAACTTTTGTTATTGACCAAATACTTATTTTCCACCATAATTTGCAAATAAATTCATTGAAAATCCTGTGATTTTCTGGATTTTTTTTCTCATTTTTTTCTGTCATAGTTGAAGTGTACCTATGATGAACATTATAGGCCTTTCTCATCTTTTTTAAGTGGGAGATCTTGCACAATTGGTGGCTGACTAAATACTTTTTTGCTCCACTGTATATACACTACCGTTCAAAAGTTTGGGGTCACTTAGAATGTTATTGTTTTTGAAAGAAAAGCTAACATTTTTGTCAATTAAAATAACATCAAATTGATCAGAAATACAGTGTAGACATTTTTATTGTTGGAAATTACTTTTGTAGCTGGAAACGGCTGAAGTTTTTTTATGGAATATCTACATAGGCTTACAGAGACCCATTATCAGCAATTGTCACTCCTGTGTTCCAATGGCACATTGTTTTAGCTAATCCAAGTTTATAATTTTAGAAGGCTAATTGATCATTAGAAAACCCTTTTGCAATTATGTTAGCACAGCTGAAAACTGATTTATGAAGCCATAAAACTGGCCTTCTTTAGATTAGTTGAGTATCTGGAGCATCATTTGTGGGTTCGATTACAGGCTCAAAATGGCCAGAAACAAATGACTTTTTTATGAAACTAGACAGTCTATTCTTGTTCTGAGAAATGAAGGCTGTTCCATGTGAGAAGTTGCCAAGAAACTGAAGATCTCGTACAATGCTGTGTACTACTCTCTTCACAGAACATCGCAAACTGGCTCTAACCAGAATTGAAAAAGGAGTGGGAGGCCCCAGTGCACAACTGAGCAAGAGGACAAGTACATTAGAGTGCCTAGTTTGAGAAACAGACGCCTCACAAGTCCTCAACAGGCAGCTTCATTAAATAGTACCCGCAAAACACCAGTCTCAACGTCAACAGTGAAGAGGCGACTCCGGGATGCTGGCCTTCGAGGCACCAAGAACTACATAGAGCTGGCCGTCCTGCCAACCTGAGTAATCGGGGGAGAGGGCCTGGATCAGGGAGGTGACCCAGAACCTGACTGTCACTGACAGAGCTCCAGAGTTCCTTTGTGGAGATGGGAGAACCTTCCAGAAGGACAACCATCTCTGCAGCGCTCCACCAATTAGGCCTTTATGGTAGAGTGGCCAGACGGAAGCCACTCCTCCGTAAAAGGCACATGACAGACCGCAGACTATTTTGTGTAGCTTGCTTACTTTTCGTGTTATTATTTCTTATTTTTATTTATTGTGTTTTTGTTCTACCTTATGTTATTGTTGGGTTTTGAGCTTGCAAGAAATGCATTTCATTTTACTTGTGCACGTGACATAAAAACTTGAAGCTTGAAAATAATAGTGAGTAGTTAAAGCAGGAGCAAGTCAAGTGAGATAGGCATTTATACCGTGGCATTGTTGAATACTCATTTATAATTTGCTTAAAGGGCACACTAGAGCGTGCAATATTTAAGTGATATTGCCCGAGAAGCCAGTGTCTCGGTCTGGCAAACCGTGCTAATATATCCTCCGAACACCGGCTTCGAAGACGTTATCACTTTTATACAAGGGATTACCAATATATTCTGGCCGTCATGCATTCTGTCGGTTTGGTTGCCAAAGATGCGACCCAGTTGTTAAGTATTTTTGTTGCAAGTCTATGGACGCGTTCATTCTAAATGTTCCGCTTCCATGATGGTTTAGCCACAGTTGGCTAGCTACCAAGCAAACACAGTCACGGCTAGCTACCAAGCAACGACAGTCACGGCTAGCTACCAAGCAAACAAAGTCACGGCAAACAGTGCAGCCAGAATAACAGCAAAGTAGCTTAATTTGCATTTTCTAGTGATTTTGGGTGGGATACATCCATAACGAGCTAATGATGTGCAATTTTGCCTGGCATAGAACATTTGCTCTCTTGCCAGACTACTGTTCAGAAGAGATGGCCAACTACACAGCTAACATAATGACTTCAAACTGAAGCTGGAATGACCGCAAACTATCTGTATTTCTGTGTTTTTATATTCACATTTCTTTGTATAGATCCATTAAAATGATGCTAATTCATGATTTCGACTGGCTGAGAAGAGCTGCCAGCCTGTCTGTCCGTCCTGACTCCCGACACATTCATTACTATGGGACAGCTGGATATCGAATTGCAATATTGAAACAATGTTGAAAATGTTTGAGAGACAGACAGCAAGGTTATTACAAATCTCCGCTGTTGAAAACTAAATGTTAGTCTAAAACAAATGGGTGATCATGTCTAGATGCTTTTTACAGTGTTGATCTAGTATGTACATTGCCTGGCTGAGCTGATGAGACAATGGATTTAGCCAGTGGTAACTTGTGAAATAGACACTGGCTGGAATGCGGTTTTAACCAATCAGCATTCAGGATTAGACCCACTCGTTGTGTAATGCACGGCATTATTAAATGGCTCGGAAATGAATTCTTATATGTTCTTTGTTTGAGCAGCTTTTGGAAGCAACAGTTGAATTGAAAACTTTACTGTTGTTGTTGAATTCGATTTTCATAATAGCATGCAAGGACTGATGGTCGGGGGGCTAAGATAACAAGTCTGTTTGGTTGGTTACCAAGGTAACTATTGTAGCTATCTACGCTGAAGAAAAATATAAATGCAACATGCAACAATTTCAACGGTTTTACTGAGCTACTGTTATGAACTTGAGTGAAGACCCAAAAGCGGTTTTAACAGAAAACAGAGTTCTTTAATGAAAATACAGGAATGGCATAAATCCTCTTCCAACGTTGTCAGGGGAACAAAAAGAACGTTAGTATAGTGCAGGATGCTTCAGCCAGGCAGACTCCGACAGGACAGGACAAGGTGGAAGCAAACGAGACGACAGCTTGCTTCTGGCATCAAAAAACACAAACAAGAATCAGACCCTGAAAGTAGCAGGAACAGAGAAAGAAATAGAGACCTAATCAGAGGGGGAAGAGAGAACAGGTGTGAAGAGTGAAAGAGCTAGTTAGGGCAGATGTAGAACAGCTGAGGAATGAGAGACAGAGAAGGTAACCTAAAAAGACCAGCAGAGAGAGAGAATCAAGAGAAAGGACAGGAACAGACATAACAAGACATGACAGTACCCCCCCACTCACCGAGCGCCTCCTGGCGCACTCGAGGAGGAAACCTGGCGGCAACGGAGGAAATCATCGATCAGCGAACGGTCCAGCACGTCCCGAGAGGGAACCCAACTCCTCTCCTCAGGACCGTACCCTCCCAATCCACTAGGTACTGATGACCACGGCCCCGAGGGCGCATGTCCAAAATCTTACGAACCCTGTAGATGGGTGCGCCTCGACAAGGATGGGGGGGGAGGGACGAGCGGGGGCGCGAAGAACGGGCTTAACACAGGAGACATGGAAGACCGGGTGAACGCGACGAAGATAGCGCGGGAGAAGAAGTCGCACTGCGACAGGATTAATGACCTGGGAAATACGGAACGGACCAATGAACCGCGGGGCCAACTTGCGAGAAGCTGTCTTAAGGGGAAGGTTCTGAGTGGAGAGCCATACTCTCTGACCGCAACAATATCTAGGACTCTTGGTCCTACGCTTATTAGCGGCCCTCACAGTCTGCGCCCTATTACGGCAAAGTGCCGACCTGACCCCTTCCAGGTGCGCGCAACGCTGGACAAAAGCCTGAGCGGAGGGGACGCAGGACTCGGCGAGCTGAGATGAGAACAGCGGAGGCTGGTACCCGAGGCTACACTGAAAAGGGGATAGACCGGTAGCAGACGAGGGAAGCGAGTTGTGGGCGTACTCTGCCCAGGGAGCTGTTCTGACCAAGACGCAGGGTTACGAAAAGAAAGACTGCGTAAAATGCGACCAACAGTCTGATTGGCCCGTTCGGCTTGACCGTTAGACTGGGGATGAAAGCCGGACGAGAGACTGACGGAAGCCCCAATCAAACGGCAAAACTCCCTCCAAAATTGAGACGTGAACTGCGGACCTCTGTCGGAAACGACGTCAGACGGAAGGCCATGAATTCGGAAAACATTCTCGATAATGATCTGAGCCGTCTCCTTAGCAGAAGGGAGCTTATCGAGAGGAATGAAATGAGCCGCCTTAGAGAATCTATCGACAACCGTAAGAATAACTGTCTTCCCGCTGATGAAGGCAGTCCGGTGATAAAATCTAAAGCGATGTGAGACCACGGTCGAGAGGGAATGGGAAGCGGTCTGAGACGGCCGGCAGGAGGAGAGTTCCCAGATTTAGTCTGCGCGCAGACCGAACAAGCGGCGACAAATCGACGCGCGTCACGTTCCCGAGTGGGCCACCAGAAACGCTGGCGAATGGAAGCGAGCGTACCCCGAACGCCGGGGTGGCCGGCTAACTTGGCAGAGTGGGCCCACTGAAGAACGGCCGGACGAGTAGGAACGGGAACGAACAGAAGGTTCCTAGGACAAGCTCGCGGCGACGGAGTGTGAGCGAGTGCTTGCTTTACCTGCCTCTCAATTCCCCAGACAGTCAACCCGACAACACGCCCCTCAGGGAGAATCCCATCGGGGTCGGTGGAGACCTCAGAAGAACTGAAGAGACGAGATAAAGCATCAGGTTTGGTGTTTTTTGAGCCCGGACGATAAGAAATAACAAACTCGAAACGAGCGAAAAACAGAGCCCAACGAGCCTGACGCGCATTAAGTCGTTTGGCTGAACGGATGTACTCAAGGTTCCTATGGTCAGTCCAAACGACAAAAGGAACGGTCGCCCCTCCAACCACTGTCGCCATTCGCCTAGGGCTAAGCGGATGGCGAGCAGTTCGCGATTACCAACATCATAGTTACGTTCTGACGGCGATAAGCGATGAGAGAAAAACGCGCAAGGATGGACCTTGCCGTCAGAGAGAGAGAGCGCTGAGAAAGAATGGCTCCCACGCCCACCTCTGACGCGTCAACCTCAACAACAAACTGTCTAGAGATGTCAGGTGTAACAAGAATAGGTGCGGATGTAAAACGATTCTTAAGAAGATCAAAAGCTCCCTGGGCGGAAACGGACCACTTAAAGCACGTCTTAACAGAAGTAAGGGCTGTGAGAGGAGCTGCCACCTGACCGAAATTACGGATGAAACGACGGTAGAAATTAGCGAAGCCCAGAAAGCGCTGCAGCTCGACGCGTGACTTAGGAACGGGCCAATCAATGACAGCCTGGACCTTAGCGGGATCCATCTTAATGCCCTCAGCGGAAATAACGGAACCGAGAAAAGGGACAGAGGTGGCATGAAAAGTGCACTTCTCAGCCTTCACATAAAGACAGTTCTCCAAAAGGCGCTGAGGACGCGTCGCACGTGCTGAACATGAATCGAGAGAGACGGTGAAAAAATCAGGATATCGTCCATGTAAACGAAAACAAAAATGTTCAGCATGTCTCTCAGGACGTCGTTAACTAGTGCCTGAAAGACAGCTGGAGCGTTAACGAGGCCGAAAGGAAGAACCCGGTATTCAAAGTGCCCTAACGGAGTGTTAAACGCCGTCTTCCACTCGTCCCCCTCCCTGATGCGCACGAGATGGTAGGCGTTACGAAGGTCCAATTTGGTGAAAAACCTGGCTCCCTGCAGGACCTCGAAGGCTGAAGACATAAGAGGAAGCGGATAACGATTCTTAACTGTTATGTCATTCAGCCCTCGATAATCCACGCATGGGCGCAGGGACCCGTCCTTCTTCTGAACAAAAAATCCCGCTCCGGCGGGGGAGGAGGAGGAGACTATGGTACCGGCGTCGAGCGAAACCGACAAATAATCCTCGAGAGCCTTACGTTCGGGAGCCGACAGAGAATATAATCTACCCCGGGGGGGAGTAGTTCCCGGAAGGAGATCAATACTATAGTCATACGACCGGTGTGGAGGGAGAGAAGTGGCCTTGGAACGACTGAACACCGTGCGCAGATCGTGATACTCCTCCGGCACCCCTGTCAAATCGCCAGGCTCCTCCTGTGAAGAAGAGACAGAGGAAACAGGAGGGATAGCAGACATTAAACAGGTTACATGACAAGAAACATTCCAGGATAGGATAGTATTACTAGACCAATTAATAGAAGGGTTATGGCGCACTAGCCAGGGATGACCCAAAACAACAGGTGTAAAAGGTGAACGAAAAATTAAAAAAAAGAAATGGTTTCGCTATGATTACCAGAGACAGTGAGGGTTAAAGGCAGCGTCTCACGCTGAATCTTGGGGAGAGAACTACCATCTAAAGCGAACAAGGCCCTGGGCTCCCTAACTGTCTGAGAGGAATATCATGTTCCCGAGCCCAGGTCTCGTCCATAAAACAGCCCTCCGCCCCAGAGTCTATCAAGGCACTGCAGGAAGCAGATGAACCGGGCCAGCGGAGATGGACCGGAAAGGTAGTGCGTGATCCAGAAGGAGAGGCCTGAGTAGTTGCGCTCACCAGTAGCCCTCCTCTTTACTGATGAGCTCTGGCTTTTACTGGACATGAGGTGACAAAATGACCAGCGGAGCCGCAGTAGAGACAGAGGCGATTGGTGATTCTCCGTTCCCTCTCCTTGGCCGAGATGCGAATACCCCCAGCTGCATAGGCTCAGCATCCGAGCCGGCGGAGGAGGGTGGCAGTGAAGCGGCAGGTGGCAGTGATGTGGAGAGGGGAGCAACGGAGAACGTGAGCTCCTTTCCACGAGCTCGGCGACGAAGATCAAACCGTCGCTCTATGCGAATAGCGAGAGCTATTAAGGAGTCCAGACTGGAAGGAACCTCCCGGGAGAGGATCTCATCCTTAACCTCGACGTGGAGACCCTCCAGAAAACGAGCGAGCAAAGCCGGCTCGCTCCAGTCACTAGAGGCAGCGAGAGTGCGAAACTCAATAGAATAATCCGTTATGGATCTATTCCCTGACATAGGGAAGACAGGGCCCTGGAAGCCTCCTCGCCAAAACAGAACGGTCAAAAACCCGTATCATCTCCTCCTTAAAGTTCTGATACTGGTTAATACACTCAGCCCTCGCCTCCCAGACTGCCGTGCCCCACTCACGCGCCCGTCCGGTAAGGAGAGAAATGACGTAGGCGATGCGGGCTGCGCTCCTGGAGTAGGTGTTGGGCTGGAGAGAGAACACCACATCACACTGAGTGAGGAATGAGCGGCACTCAGTGGGCTCCCCAGAGTAACACGGCGGGTTGTTGATCCTAGGCTCCGGAGACTCGGAAACCCTGGAAGTGGGCGGTGGATCGAGGTGGAGTTGGTGAACCTGTCTTGTGAGGTCGGAGACTTGGACGGCCAGGGTCTCAACGGCATGTTGAGCAGCAGACAATTCCTCCTCGTGTCTGCCTAGCATCGCTCCCTGGATCTCGACGGCGGAGTGAAAAGGGTCCGGAGCCGCTGGGTCCATTCTTGGTCTGATTCTTCTGTTATGAACTTGAGTGAAGACCCAAAAGCGGTTTTAACAGAAAACAGAGTTCTTTAATGAAAATACAGGAATGGCATAAATCCTCTTCCAACGTTGTCAGGGGAACAAAAAGAACGTTAGTATAGTGCAGGATGCTTCAGCCAGGCAGACTCCGACAGGACAGGACAAGGTGGAAGCAAACGAGACGACAGCTTGCTTCTGGCATCAAAAAACACAAACAAGAATCAGACCCTGAAAGTAGCAGGAACAGAGAAAGAAATAGAGACCTAATCAGAGGGGGAAGAGAGAACAGGTGTGAAGAGTGAAAGAGCTAGTTAGGGCAGATGTAGAACAGCTGAGGAATGAGAGACAGAGAAGGTAACCTAAAAAGACCAGCAGAGAGAGAGAATCA